>NW_027468954.1:392500-412621 GCF_051014615.1 Bombus vancouverensis nearcticus
GCACCGCCACGAAAGTACCGAAAGTTCAACTCGAAATGACTCGAGAAAAAGCGTTATAAGGTATCGAAATTTTGTGTGAAATCGTTATGTTTCGACGAAATCTAGTCGAACGTTACGATTTCACTTTATTTTTTTAAAAAATTTCATCCACCGGACCAACATGACCGGGACGTTGGAACTTAGAATTTTTTCGCACCGCCATGAAAGTACCGAAAGTTCAACTCGAAATGACTCGAGAAAAAGCGTTATAAGGTATCGAAATTTTGTGTGAAATCGTTATCTGTCGAGGAAATCTAGTCGAACGTAACGATTTCACTTTATTTTTTTAAAAAATTTCATCCACCGGACCAACATGACCGGGACGTTGGAACTTAGAATTTTTTCGCACCGCCACGAAAGTACCGAAAGTTCAACTCGAAATAACTCGAGAAAAAGCGTTATAAGGTATCGAAATTATCAGTGAAATCGTTATGTTTCGACGAAATCTAGTCGAACGTTACGATTTCACTTTATTTTTTTAAAAAATTTCATCCACCGGACCAACATGACCGGGACGTTGGAACTTAGAATTTTTTCGCACCGCCACGAAAGTACCGAAAGTTCAACTCGAAATAACTCGAGAAAAAGCGTTATAAGGTATCGAAATTATCAGTGAAATCGTTATGTTTCGACGAAATCTAGTCGAAAGTAGCGATTTCCCTTTATTTTTTTAAAAAATTTCATCCACCGGACCAACATGACCGGGACGTTTGAACTTAGAATTTTTTCGCACCGCCACGAAAGTACCGAAAGTTCAAATCGAAATAACTCGAGAAAAAGCGTTATAAGGTATCGAAATTATCAGTGAAATCGTTATTTTTCGACGAAATCTAGTCGAAAGTAGCGATTTCACTTTATTTTTTTAAAAAATTTCATCCACCGGACCAACATGACCGGGACGTTGGAACTTTGAATTTTTTCGCCCCGTTACGAAAAGGCCGAAAGTTCCCCTCGAAATAACTCGAGAAAAAGCGTTATAAGGTATCGAAATTTTGTGTGAAATCGTTATGTTTCGACGAAATCTAGTCGAAAGTAGCGATTTCACTTTATTTTTTTAAAAAATTTCATCCACCGGACCAACATGACCGGGACGTTGGAACTTAGAATTTTTTCGCACCGCCACGAAAGTACCGAAAGTTCAACTCGAAATAACTCGAGAAAAAGCGTTATAAGGTATCGAAATTTTGTGTGAAATCGTTATGTTTCGACGAAATCTAGTCGAACGTTACGATTTCACTTTATTTTTTTAAAAAATTTCATCCACCGGACCAACATGACCGGGACGTTGGAACTTGGAATTTTTTCGCCCCGTTACGAAAAGGCCGAAAGTTCCCCTCGAAATAACTCGAGAAAAAGCGTTATAAGGTATCGAAATTATCAGTGAAATCGTTATGTTTCGACGAAATCTAGTCGAAAGTAGCGATTTCACTTTATTTTTTTAAAAATTTCATCCACCGGACCAACATGACCGGGACGTTGGAACTTAGAATTTTTTCGCACCGCCACGAAAGTACCGAAAGTTCAACTCGAAATAACTCGAGAAAAAGCGTTATAAGGTATCGAAATTTTGTGTGAAATCGTTATGTTTCGACGAAATCTAGTCGAGCGTTACGATTTCACTTTATTTTTTTAAAAAATTTCATCCACCGGACCAACATGACCGGGACGTTGGAACTTAGAATTTTTTCGCACCGCCACGAAAGTACCGAAAGTTCAACTCGAAATAACTCGAGAAAAAGCGTTATAAGGTATCGAAATTTTGTGTGAAATCGTTATGTTTCGACGAAATCTAGTCGAGCGTTACGATTTCACTTTATTTTTTTAAAAAATTTCATCCACCGGACCAACATGACCGGGACGTTGGAACTTGGAATTTTTTCGCTCCGTTACGAAAAGGCCGAAAGTTCCCCTCGAAATAACTCGAGAAAAAGCGTTATAAGGTATCGAAATTATCAGTGAAATCGTTATGTTTCGACGAAATCTAGTCGAAGGTAGCGATTTCACTTTATTTTTTTAAAAAATTTCATCCACCGGACCAACATGACCGGGACGTTGGAACTTAGAATTTTTTCGCACCGCCACGAAAGTACCGAAAGTTCAACTCGAAATAACTCGAGAAAAAGCGTTATAAGGTATCGAAATTATCAGTGAAATCGTTATGTTTCGACGAAATCTAGTCGAAAGTAGCGATTTCACTTTATTTTTTTAAAAAATTTCATCCACCGGACCAACATGACCGGGACGTTGGAACTTAGAATTTTTTCGCACCGCCACGAAAGTACCGAAAGTTCAACTCGAAATAACTCGAGAAAAAGCGTTATAAGGTATCGAAATTTTGTGTGAAATCGTTATGTTTCGACGAAATCTAGTCGAACGTTACGATTTCACTTTATTTTTTTAAAAAATTTCATCCACCGGACCAACATGACCGGGACGTTGGAACTTAGAATTTTTTCGCACCGCCACGAAAGTACCGAAAGTTCAACTCGAAATAACTCGAGAAAAAGCGTTATAAGGTATCGAAATTATCAGTGAAATCGTTATGTTTCGACGAAATCTAGTCGAAAGTAGCGATTTCACTTTATTTTTTTAAAAAATTTCATCCACCGGACCAACATGACCGGGACGTTGGAACTTAGAATTTTTTCGCACCGCCACGAAAGTACCGAAAGTTCAACTCGAAATGACTCGAGAAAAAGCGTTATAAGGTATCGAAATTTTGTGTGAAATCGTTATGTTTCGACGAAATCTAGTCGAACGTTACGATTTCACTTTATTTTTTTAAAAAATTTCATCCACCGGACCAACATGACCGGGACGTTGGAACTTAGAATTTTTTCGCACCGCCATGAAAGTACCGAAAGTTCAACTCGAAATGACTCGAGAAAAAGCGTTATAAGGTATCGAAATTTTGTGTGAAATCGTTATCTGTCGAGGAAATCTAGTCGAACGTAACGATTTCACTTTATTTTTTTAAAAAATTTCATCCACCGGACCAACATGACCGGGACGTTGGAACTTAGAATTTTTTCGCACCGCCACGAAAGTACCGAAAGGTCAACTCGAAATAACTCGAGAAAAAGCGTTATAAGGTATCGAAATTATCAGTGAAATCGTTATGTTTCGACGAAATCTAGTCGAAAGTAGCGATTTCCCTTTATTTTTTTAAAAAATTTCATCCACCGGACCAACATGACCGGGACGTTTGAACTTAGAATTTTTTCGCACCGCCACGAAAGTACCGAAAGTTCAACTCGAAATAACTCGAGAAAAAGCGTTATAAGGTATCGAAATTATCAGTGAAATCGTTATGTTTCGACGAAATCTAGTCGAAAGTAGCGATTTCACTTTATTTTTTTAAAAAATTTCATCCACCGGACCAACATGACCGGGACGTTGGAACTTAGAATTTTTTCGCACCGCCACGAAAGTACCGAAAGTTCAACTCGAAATGACTCGAGAAAAAGCGTTATAAGGTATCGAAATTTTGTGTGAAATCGTTATGTTTCGACGAAATCTAGTCGAACGTTACGATTTCACTTTATTTTTTTAAAAAATTTCATCCACCGGACCAACATGACCGGGACGTTGGAACTTAGAATTTTTTCGCACCGCCATGAAAGTACCGAAAGTTCAACTCGAAATGACTCGAGAAAAAGCGTTATAAGGTATCGAAATTTTGTGTGAAATCGTTATCTGTCGAGGAAATCTAGTCGAACGTAACGATTTCACTTTATTTTTTTAAAAAATTTCATCCACCGGACCAACATGACCGGGACGTTGGAACTTGCAATTTTGTGGCCCCGCTACGAAGAGGCCGGATGTTCCCATCGAAATGACCCGCTAAAAATCGTTACAAGGTAGGAATATCTTTGCATAAATCGACGTACCACGATAAAATACGTCGGAAATAATGGTTTATCTCGGCCGCGTACGAGTAAAAAGAAATACGCCGCTGTGCGCGCACGTCAAATTCAGCGGGTAAACGGCGGGAGTAACTATGACTCTCTTACGGAACGCTGCGGGGCGCGACGCGCAGTGCGCGCGCGCGCGCCCTTCTAACGTCTTTCACGTTCTTTCGCGTTCTTTCGCGTTCATTCGCGTTCATTCGCGTTCATTCGCGTTCATTCGCGTTTTTCCCGCTTCACGAGAGAGACGAAAACGAGGAGAAAGGTCGCGATAAATGCTTGCTCGCGGTGCTCGCTCGGACCAATCTAGCCCAACCCTAAACCGATCCCGCGCGTTCTAACGAAGATTTCGATGAAATCGAAGAACGAACCCAAAAGTTATTGGTTTTGGGTTGCGCTATTTTTTTTCGAGCGAGCGGAGCGAGCGAGCAACGCGTAAGAGCGTATCGTTGCATCGCATGGACTTTGAAACATCCGCCTCTGTTCGAACGTTCGGGTAGAAATAACTCGCTGAATAGCGTTATAATGTATCGAAATTTTGCGTGAAATCGCTATGTTACGACGTAATCTGGTCGAAAGTAACGATTTCACTTTATTTTTTTGAAAAATTTCGTCCGCCGGACCAAATTGGCCGAGAGGTTGGAACTTGGAATTTTGTCGCCCCGCTACGAAGAGGCCGGATGTTCCCATCGAATTGACCCGCTAAAAATCGTTACAAGGTTGGAATATCTTTGCATAAATCGACGTACCACGATAAAATACGTCGGAAATAATGGTTTATCTCGGCCGCGTACAAGTAAAAGGCAATACGCCGCTGCGCGCGCACGTCAAATTCAGCGGGTAAACGGCGGGAGTAACTATGACTCTCTTAAGGCACGCTGCGGGGCGCGACGCGCCGTGCGCGCGCGCGCGCGCGCCCTTCTAACGTCTTTCACGTTCTTTCGCGTTCTTTCGCGTTCATTCGCGTTCATTCGCGTTCATTCGCGTTCATTCGCGTTCATTCGCGTTCATTCGCGTTCATTCGCGTTCATTCGCGTTTTTCCCGCTTCTCGAGAGAGACGAAAACGAGGAGAAAGGTCGCGATAAATGCTCGCTCGCGGCGCTCGCTCGGACCCATCTAGCCCAACCCTAAACCGATCCCGCGCGTTCTAACGAAGTTTTCGATGAAATCGAAGAACGAACGCAAAAGTTATTGGTTTTGGGTTGGGCTATTTTTTTTCGAGCGAGCGGAGCGAGCGAGCAACGCGTAAGAGCGTATCGTTGCATCGCATGGACTTTGAAACATCCGCCTCTGTTCGAACGTTCGAGTAGAAATAACTCGCTGAAAAGCGTTATAATGTATCGAAATTTTGCGTGTAATCGCTATGTTACGACGTAATCTGGTCGAAAGTAACGATTTCACTTTATTTTTTTGAAAAATTTCGTCCGCCGGACCAAAATGGCCGAGAGGTTGGAACTTGGAATTTTGTCGCCCCGCTACGAAGAGGCCGGATGTTCCCATCGAATTGACCCGCTAAAAATCGTTACAAGGTTGGAATATCTTTGCATAAATCGACGTACCACGATAAAATACGTCGGAAATAATGGTTTATCTCGGCCGCGTACAAGTAAAAAGCAATACGCCGCTGCGCGCGCACGTCAAATTCAGCGGGTAAACGGCGGGAGAAACTATGACTCTCTTAAGGCACGCTGCGGGGCGCGACGCGCCGTGCGCGCGCGCGCGCGCGCGCCCTTCTAACGTCTTTCACGTTCTTTCGCGTTCTTTCGCGTTCATTCGCGTTCATTCGCGTTCATTCGCGTTCATTCGCGTTCATTCGCGTTCATTCGCGTACATTCGCGTTTTTCCCGCTTCTCGAGAGAGACGAAAACGAGGAGAAAGGTCGCGATAAATGCTCGGTCGCGGCGCTCGCTCGGACCCATCTAGCCCAACCCTAAACCGATCCCGCGCGTTCTAACGAAGTTTTCGATGAAATCGAAGAACGAACGCAAAAGTTATTGGTTTTGGGTTGGGCTATTTTTTTTCGAGCGAGCGGAAGGAGCGAGCAACGCGTAAGAGCGTATCGTTGCATCGCATGGACTTTGAAACATCCGCCTCTGTTCGAACGTTCGAGTAGAAATAACTCGCTGAATAGCGTTATAATGTATCGAAATTTTGCGTGAAATCGCTATGTTACGACGTAATCTGGCCGAAAGTAACGATTTCACTTTATTTTTTTGAAAAATTTCGTCCGCCGGACCAAAATGGCCGAGAGGTTGGAACTTGGAATTTTGTCGCCCCGCTACGAAGAGACCGGATGTTCCCATCGAATTGACCCGCTAAAAATCGTTACAAGGTTGGAATGTCTTTGCATAAATCGACGTACCACGATAAAATACGTCGGAAATAATGGTTTATCTCGGCCGCGTACAAGTAAAAAGCAATACGCCGCTGCGCGCGCACGTCAAATTCAGCGGGTAAACGGCGGGAGTAACTATGACTCTCTTAAGGCACGCTGCGGGGCGCGACGCGCCGTGCGCGCGCGCGCGCGCGCCCTTCTAACGTCTTTCACGTTCTTTCGCGTTCTTTCGCGTTCATTCGCGTTCATTCGCGTTCATTCGCGTTCATTCGCGTTCATTCGCGTTCATTCGCGTTCATTCGCGTTTTTCCCGCTTCTCGAGAGAGACGAAAACGAGGAGAAAGGTCGCGATAAATGCTCGCTCGCGGCGCTCGCTCGGACCCATCTAGCCCAACCCTAAACCGATCCCGCGCGTTCTAACGAAGTTTTCGATGAAATCGAAGAACGAACGCAAAAGTTATTGGTTTTGGGTTGGGCTATTTTTTTTCGAGCGAGCGGAGCGAGCGAGCAACGCGTAAGAGCGTATCGTTGCATCGGATGGACTTTGAAACATCCGCCTCTGTTCGAACGTTCGAGTAGAAATAACTCGCTGAATAGCGTTATAATGTATCGAAATTTTGCGTGAAATCGCTATGTTACGACGTAATCTGGTCGAAAGTAACGATTTCACTTTATTTTTTTGAAAAATTTCGTCCACCGGACCAACATGACCGGGACGTTGGAACTTAGAATTTTTTCGCACCGCAACGAAAGTACCGAAAGTTCAACTCGAAATAACTCGAGAAAAAGCGTTATAAGGTATCGAAATTATCAGTGAAATCGTTATGTTTCGACGAAATCTAGTCGAAAGTAGCGATTTCCCTTTATTTTTTTAAAAAATTTCATCCACCGGACCAACATGACCGGGACGTTTGAACTTAGAATTTTTTCGCACCGCCACGAAGGTACCGAAAGTTCAACTCGAAATAACTCGAGAAAAAGCGTTATAAGGTATCGAAATTATCAGTGAAATCGTTATGTTTCGACGAAATCTAGTCGAAAGTAGCGATTTCACTTTATTTTTTTAAAAAATTTCATCCACAGGACCAACATGACCGGGACGTTGGAACTTAGAATTTTTTCGCACCGCCACGAAAGTACCGAAAGTTCAACTCGATATAACTCGAGAAAAAGCGTTATAAGGTATCGAAATTTTGTGTGAAATCGTTATGTTTCGACGAAATCTAGTCGGAAGTAGCGATTTCACTTTATTTTTTTAAAAAATTTCATCCACCGGACCAACATGACCGGGACGTTTGAACTTAGAATTTTTTCGCACCGCCACGAAAGTACCGAAAGTTCAACTCGAAATAACTCGAGAAAAAGCGTTATAAGGTATCGAAATTATCAGTGAAATCGTTATGTTTCGACGAAATCTAGTCGAAAGTAGCGATTTCACTTTATTTTTTTTAAAAATTTCATCCACCGGACCAACATGACCGGGACGTTGGAACTTTGAATTTTTTCGCCCCGTTACGAAAAGGCCGAAAGTTCCCCTCGAAATAACTCGAGAAAAAGCGTTATAAGGTATCGAAATTTTGTGTGAAATCGTTATCTGTCGACGAAATCTAGTCGAACGTAACGATTTCACTTTATTTTTTTGAAAAATTTCGTCCGCCGGACCAAAATGGCCGAGAGGTTGGAACTTGGAATTTTGTCGCCCCGCTACGAAGAGGCCGGATGTTCCCATCGAATTGACCCGCTAAAAATCGTTACAAGGTAGGAATATCTTTGCATAAATCGACGTACCACGATAAAATACGTCGGAAATAATGGTTTATCTCGGCCGCGTACGAGTAAAAAGCAATACGCCGCTGTGCGCGCACGTCAAATTCAGCGGGTAAACGGCGGGAGTAACTATGACTCTCTTAAGGAACGCTGCGGGGCGCGACGCGCAGAGCGCGCGCGCGCGCCCTTCTAACGTCTTTCACGTTCTTTCGCGTTCTTTCGCGTTGATTCGCGTTCATTCGCGTTCATTCGCGTTCATTCGCGTTCATTCGCGTTCATTCGCGTTTTTCCCGCTTCACGAGAGAGACGAAAACGAGGAGAAAGGTCGCGATAAATGCTTGCTCGCGGCGCTCGCTCGGACCAATCTAGCCCAAACCTAAACCGATCCCGCGCGTTCTAACGAAGATTTCGATGAAATCGAAGAACGAACCCAAAAGTTATTGGTTTTGGGTTGCGCTATTTTTTTTCGAGCGAGCGGAGCGAGCGAGCAACGCGTAAGAGCGTATCGTTGCATCGCATGGAATTTGAAACATCCGCCTCTGTTCGAACGTTCGAGTAGAAAAAACTCGCTGAATAGCGTTATAATGTATCGAAATTTTGCGTGAAATCGCTATGTTACGACGTAATCTGGTCGAAAGTAACGATTTCACTTTATTTTTTTGAAAAATTTCGTCCGCCGGACCAAATTGGCCGAGAGGTTGGAACTTGGAATTTTGTCGCCCCGCTACGAAGAGGCCGGATGTTCCCATCGAATTGACCCGCTAAAAATCGTTACAAGGTTGGAATATCTTTGCATAAATCGACGTACCACGATAAAATACGTCGGAAATAATGGTTTATCTCGGCCGCGTACAAGTAAGAAGCAATACGCCGCTGCGCGCGCACGTCAAATTCAGCGGGTAAACGGCGGGAGTAACTATGACTCTCTTAAGGCACGCTGCGGGGCGCGACGCGCCGTGCGCGCGCGCGCGCGCCCTTCTAACGTCTTTCACGTTCTTTCGCGTTCTTTCGCGTTCATTCGCGTTCATTCGCGTTCATTCGCGTTCATTCGCGTTCATTCGCGTTCATTCGCGTTTTTCCCGCTTCTCGAGAGAGACGAAAACGAGGAGAAAGGTCGCGATAAATGCTCGCTCGCGGCGCTCGCTCGGACCCATCTAGCCCAACCCTAAACCGATCCCGCGCGTTCTAACGAAGTTTTCGATGAAATCGAAGAACGAACGCAAAAGTTATTGGTTTTGGGTTGGGCTATTTTTTTTCGAGCGAGCGGAGCGAGCGAGCAACGCGTAAGAGCGTATCGTTGCATCGCATGGACTTTGAAACATCCGCCTCTGTTCGAACGTTCGAGTAGAAATAACTCGCTGAAAAGCGTTATAATGTATCGAAATTTTGCGTGTAATCGCTATGTTACGACGTAATCTGGTCGAAAGTAACGATTTCACTTTATTTTTTTGAAAAATTTCGTCCGCCGGACCAAAATGGCCGAGAGGTTGGAACTTGGAATTTTGTCGCCCCGCTACGAAGAGGCCGGATGTTCCCATCGAACTGACCCGCTAAAAATCGTTACAAGGTTGGAATATCTTTGCATAAATCGACGTACCACGATAAAATACGTCGGAAATAATGGTTTATCTCGGCCGCGTACAAGTAAAAAGCAATACGCCGCTGCGCGCGCACGTCAAATTCAGCGGGTAAACGGCGGGAGTAACTATGACTCTCTTAAGGCACGCTGCGGGGCGCGACGCGCCGTGCGCGCGCACGCGCGCGCGCCCTTCTAACGTCTTTCACGTTCTTTCGCGTTCTTTCGCGTTCATTCGCGTTCATTCGCGTTCATTCGCGTTCATTCGCGTTCATTCGCGTTCATTCGCGTTCATTCGCGTTTTTCCCGCTTCTCGAGAGAGACGAAAACGAGGAGAAAGGTCGCGATAAATGCTCGCTCGCGGCGCTCGCTCGGACCCATCTAGCCCAACCCTAAACCGATCCCGCGCGTTCTAACGAAGTTTTCGATGAAATCGAAGAACGAACGCAAAAGTTATTGGTTTTGGGTTGGGCTATTTTTTTTCGAGCGAGCGGAGCGAGCGAGCAACGCGTAAGAGCGTATCGTTGCATCGGATGGACTTTGAAACATCCGCCTCTGTTCGAACGTTCGAGTAGAAATAACTCGCTGAATAGCGTTATAATGTATCGAAATTTTGCGTGAAATCGCTATGTTACGACGTAATCTGGCCGAAAGTAACGATTTCACTTTATTTTTTTGAAAAATTTCGTCCGTCGGACCAAAATGGCCGAGAGGTTGGAACTTGGAATTTTGTCGCCCCGCTACGAAGAGGCCGGATGTTCCCATCGAATTGAACCGCTAAAAATCGTTACAAGGTTGGAATATCTTTGCATAAATCGACGTACCGCGATAAAATACGTCGGAAATAATGGTTTATCTCGGCCGCGTACAAGTAAAAAGCAATACGCCGCTGCGCGCGCACGTCAAATTCAGCGGGTAAACGGCGGGAGTAACTATGACTCTCTTAAGGCGCGCTGCGGGGCGCGACGCGCCGTGCGCGCGCGCGCGCGCGCGCCCTTCTAACGTCTTTCACGTTCTTTCGCGTTCTTTCGCGTTCATTCGCGTTCATTCGCGTTCATTCGCGTTCATTCGCGTTCATTCGCGTTCATTCGCGTTCATTCGCGTTCATTCGCGTTTTTCCCGCTTCTCGAGAGAGACGAAAACGAGGAGAAAGGTCGCGATAAATGCTCGCTCGCGGCGCTCGCTCGGACCCATCTAGCCCAACCCTAAACCGATCCCGCGCGTTCTAACGAAGTTTTCGATGAAATCGAAGAACGAACGCAAAAGTTATTGGTTTTGGGTTGGGCTATTTTTTTTCGAGCGAGCGGAGCGAGCGAGCAACGCGTAAGAGCGTATCGTTGCATCGGATGGACTTTGAAACATCCGCATCTGTTCGAACGTTCGAGTAGAAATAACTCGCTGAATAGCGTTATAATGTATCGAAATTTTGCGTGAAATCGCTATGTTACGACGTAATCTGGTCGAAAGTAACGATTTCACTTTATTTTTTTGAAAAATTTCGTCCGCCGGACCAAAATGGCCGAGAGGTTGGAACTTGGAATTTTGTCGCCCCGCTACGAAGAGGCCGGATGTTCCCATCGAATTGACCCGCTAAAAATCGTTACAAGGTTGGAATATCTTTGCATAAATCGACGTACCACGATAAAATACGTCGGAAATAATGGTTTATCTCGGCCGCGTACAAGTAAAAAGCAATACGCCGCTGCGCGCGCACGTCAAATTCAGCGGGTAAACGGCGGGAGTAACTATGACTCTCTTAAGGCACGCTGCGGGGCGCGACGCGCCGTGCGCGCGCGCGCGCCCTTCTAACGTCTTTCACGTTCTTTCGCGTTCTTTCGCGTTCATTCGCGTTCATTCGCGTTCATTCGCGTTCATTCGCGTTCATTCGCGTTCATTCGCGTTTTTCCCGCTTCACGAGAGAGACGAAAACGAGGAGAAAGGTCGCGATAAATGCTTGCTCGCGGCGCTCGCTCGGACCAATCTAGCCCAACCCTAAACCGATCCCGCGCGTTCTAACGAAGATTTCGATGAAATCGAAGAACGAACCCAAAAGTTATTGGTTTTGGGTTGGGCTATTTTTTTTCGAGCGAGCGGAAGGAGCGAGCAACGCGTAAGAGCGTATCGTTGCATCGCATGGACTTTGAAACATCCGCCTCTGTTCGAACGTTCGAGTAGAAATAACTCGCTGAATAGCGTTATAATGTATCGAAATTTTGCGTGAAATCGCTATGTTACGACGTAATCTGGCCGAAAGTAACGATTTCACTTTATTTTTTTGAAAAATTTCGTCCGCCGGACCAAAATGGCCGAGAGGTTGGAACTTGGAATTTTGTCGCCCCGCTACGAAGAGACCGGATGTTCCCATCGAATTGACCCGCTAAAAATCGTTACAAGGTTGGAATGTCTTTGCATAAATCGACGTACCACGATAAAATACGTCGGAAATAATGGTTTATCTCGGCCGCGTACAAGTAAAAAGCAATACGCCGCTGCGCGCGCACGTCAAATTCAGCGGGTAAACGGCGGGAGTAACTATGACTCTCTTAAGGCACGCTGCGGGGCGCGACGCGCCGTGCGCGCGCGCGCGCGCGCCCTTCTAACGTCTTTCACGTTCTTTCGCGTTCTTTCGCGTTCATTCGCGTTCATTCGCGTTCATTCGCGTTCATTCGCGTTCATTCGCGTTCATTCGCGTTCATTCGCGTTTTTCCCGCTTCTCGAGAGAGACGAAAACGAGGAGAAAGGTCGCGATAAATGCTCGCTCGCGGCGCTCGCTCGGACCCATCTAGCCCAACCCTAAACCGATCCCGCGCGTTCTAACGAAGTTTTCGATGAAATCGAAGAACGAACGCAAAAGTTATTGGTTTTGGGTTGGGCTATTTTTTTTCGAGCGAGCGGAGCGAGCGAGCAACGCGTAAGAGCGTATCGTTGCATCGGATGGACTTTGAAACATCCGCCTCTGTTCGAACGTTCGAGTAGAAATAACTCGCTGAATAGCGTTATAATGTATCGAAATTTTGCGTGAAATCGCTATGTTACGACGTAATCTGGTCGAAAGTAACGATTTCACTTTATTTTTTTGAAAAATTTCGTCCACCGGACCAACATGACCGGGACGTTGGAACTTAGAATTTTTTCGCACCGCAACGAAAGTACCGAAAGTTCAACTCGAAATAACTCGAGAAAAAGCGTTATAAGGTATCGAAATTATCAGTGAAATCGTTATGTTTCGACGAAATCTAGTCGAAAGTAGCGATTTCCCTTTATTTTTTTAAAAAATTTCATCCACCGGACCAACATGACCGGGACGTTTGAACTTAGAATTTTTTCGCACCGCCACGAAGGTACCGAAAGTTCAACTCGAAATAACTCGAGAAAAAGCGTTATAAGGTATCGAAATTATCAGTGAAATCGTTATGTTTCGACGAAATCTAGTCGAAAGTAGCGATTTCACTTTATTTTTTTAAAAAATTTCATCCACCGGACCAACATGACCGGGACGTTGGAACTTAGAATTTTTTCGCACCGCCACGAAAGTACCGAAAGTTCAACTCGATATAACTCGAGAAAAAGCGTTATAAGGTATCGAAATTTTGTGTGAAATCGTTATGTTTCGACGAAATCTAGTCGGAAGTAGCGATTTCACTTTATTTTTTTAAAAAATTTCATCCACCGGACCAACATGACCGGGACGTTTGAACTTAGAATTTTTTCGCACCGCCACGAAAGTACCGAAAGTTCAACTCGAAATAACTCGAGAAAAAGCGTTATAAGGTATCGAAATTATCAGTGAAATCGTTATGTTTCGACGAAATCTAGTCGAAAGTAGCGATTTCACTTTATTTTTTTTAAAAATTTCATCCACCGGACCAACATGACCGGGACGTTGGAACTTTGAATTTTTTCGCCCCGTTACGAAAAGGCCGAAAGTTCCCCTCGAAATAACTCGAGAAAAAGCGTTATAAGGTATCGAAATTTTGTGTGAAATCGTTATCTGTCGACGAAATCTAGTCGAACGTAACGATTTCACTTTATTTTTTTGAAAAATTTCGTCCGCCGGACCAAAATGGCCGAGAGGTTGGAACTTGGAATTTTGTCGCCCCGCTACGAAGAGGCCGGATGTTCCCATCGAATTGACCCGCTAAAAATCGTTACAAGGTAGGAATATCTTTGCATAAATCGACGTACCACGATAAAATACGTCGGAAATAATGGTTTATCTCGGCCGCGTACGAGTAAAAAGCAATACGCCGCTGTGCGCGCACGTCAAATTCAGCGGGTAAACGGCGGGAGTAACTATGACTCTCTTAAGGAACGCTGCGGGGCGCGACGCGCAGAGCGCGCGCGCGCGCCCTTCTAACGTCTTTCACGTTCTTTCGCGTTCTTTCGCGTTGATTCGCGTTCATTCGCGTTCATTCGCGTTCATTCGCGTTCATTCGCGTTCATTCGCGTTTTTCCCGCTTCACGAGAGAGACGAAAACGAGGAGAAAGGTCGCGATAAATGCTTGCTCGCGGCGCTCGCTCGGACCAATCTAGCCCAAACCTAAACCGATCCCGCGCGTTCTAACGAAGATTTCGATGAAATCGAAGAACGAACCCAAAAGTTATTGGTTTTGGGTTGCGCTATTTTTTTTCGAGCGAGCGGAGCGAGCGAGCAACGCGTAAGAGCGTATCGTTGCATCGCATGGAATTTGAAACATCCGCCTCTGTTCGAACGTTCGAGTAGAAAAAACTCGCTGAATAGCGTTATAATGTATCGAAATTTTGCGTGAAATCGCTATGTTACGACGTAATCTGGTCGAAAGTAACGATTTCACTTTATTTTTTTGAAAAATTTCGTCCGCCGGACCAAATTGGCCGAGAGGTTGGAACTTGGAATTTTGTCGCCCCGCTACGAAGAGGCCGGATGTTCCCATCGAATTGACCCGCTAAAAATCGTTACAAGGTTGGAATATCTTTGCATAAATCGACGTACCACGATAAAATACGTCGGAAATAATGGTTTATCTCGGCCGCGTACAAGTAAGAAGCAATACGCCGCTGCGCGCGCACGTCAAATTCAGCGGGTAAACGGCGGGAGTAACTATGACTCTCTTAAGGCACGCTGCGGGGCGCGACGCGCCGTGCGCGCGCGCGCGCGCCCTTCTAACGTCTTTCACGTTCTTTCGCGTTCTTTCGCGTTCATTCGCGTTCATTCGCGTTCATTCGCGTTCATTCGCGTTCATTCGCGTTCATTCGCGTTCATTCGCGTTTTTCCCGCTTCTCGAGAGAGACGAAAACGAGGAGAAAGGTCGCGATAAATGCTCGCTCGCGGCGCTCGCTCGGACCCATCTAGCCCAACCCTAAACCGATCCCGCGCGTTCTAACGAAGTTTTCGATGAAATCGAAGAACGAACGCAAAAGTTATTGGTTTTGGGTTGGGCTATTTTTTTTCGAGCGAGCGGAGCGAGCGAGCAACGCGTAAGAGCGTATCGTTGCATCGGATGGACTTTGAAACATCCGCCTCTGTTCGAACGTTCGAGTAGAAATAACTCGCTGAATAGCGTTATAATGTATCGAAATTTTGCGTGAAATCGCTATGTTACGACGTAATCTGGCCGAAAGTAACGATTTCACTTTATTTTTTTGAAAAATTTCGTCCGTCGGACCAAAATGGCCGAGAGGTTGGAACTTGGAATTTTGTCGCCCCGCTACGAAGAGGCCGGATGTTCCCATCGAATTGAACCGCTAAAAATCGTTACAAGGTTGGAATATCTTTGCATAAATCGACGTACCGCGATAAAATACGTCGGAAATAATGGTTTATCTCGGCCGCGTACAAGTAAAAAGCAATACGCCGCTGCGCGCGCACGTCAAATTCAGCGGGTAAACGGCGGGAGTAACTATGACTCTCTTAAGGCGCGCTGCGGGGCGCGACGCGCCGTGCGCGCGCGCGCGCGCGCGCCCTTCTAACGTCTTTCACGTTCTTTCGCGTTCTTTCGCGTTCATTCGCGTTCATTCGCGTTCATTCGCGTTCATTCGCGTTCATTCGCGTTCATTCGCGTTCATTCGCGTTCATTCGCGTTTTTCCCGCTTCTCGAGAGAGACGAAAACGAGGAGAAAGGTCGCGATAAATGCTCGCTCGCGGCGCTCGCTCGGACCCATCTAGCCCAACCCTAAACCGATCCCGCGCGTTCTAACGAAGTTTTCGATGAAATCGAAGAACGAACGCAAAAGTTATTGGTTTTGGGTTGGGCTATTTTTTTTCGAGCGAGCGGAGCGAGCGAGCAACGCGTAAGAGCGTATCGTTGCATCGGATGGACTTTGAAACATCCGCCTCTGTTCGAACGTTCGAGTAGAAATAACTCGCTGAATAGCGTTATAATGTATCGAAATTTTGCGTGAAATCGCTATGTTACGACGTAATCTGGTCGAAAGTAACGATTTCACTTTATTTTTTTGAAAAATTTCGTCCGCCGGACCAAAATGGCCGAGAGGTTGGAACTTGGAATTTTGTCGCCCCGCTACGAAGAGGCCGGATGTTCCCATCGAATTGACCCGCTAAAAATCGTTACAAGGTTGGAATATCTTTGCATAAATCGACGTACCACGATAAAATACGTCGGAAATAATGGTTTATCTCGGCCGCGTACAAGTAAAAAGCAATACGCCGCTGCGCGCGCACGTCAAATTCAGCGGGTAAACGGCGGGAGTAACTATGACTCTCTTAAGGCACGCTGCGGGGCGCGACGCGCCGTGCGCGCGCGCGCGCCCTTCTAACGTCTTTCACGTTCTTTCGCGTTCTTTCGCGTTCATTCGCGTTCATTCGCGTTCATTCGCGTTCATTCGCGTTCATTCGCGTTCATTCGCGTTTTTCCCGCTTCACGAGAGAGACGAAAACGAGGAGAAAGGTCGCGATAAATGCTTGCTCGCGGCGCTCGCTCGGACCAATCTAGCCCAACCCTAAACCGATCCCGCGCGTTCTAACGAAGATTTCGATGAAATCGAAGAACGAACCCAAAAGTTGTTGGTTTTGGGTTGGGCTATTTTTTTTCGAGCGAGCGGAGCGAGCGAGCAACGCGTAAGAGCGTATCGTTGCATCGCATGGACTTTGAAACATCCGCCTCTGTTCGAACGTTCGAGTAGAAATAACTCGCTGAAAAGCGTTATAATGTATCGAAATTTTGCGTGTAATCGCTATGTTACGACGTAATCTGGTCGAAAGTAACGATTTCACTTTATTTTTTTGAAAAATTTCGTCCGCCGGACCAAAATGGCCGAGAGGTTGGAACTTGGAATTTTGTCGCCCCGCTACGAAGAGGCCGGATGTTCCCATCGAATTGACCCGCTAAAAATCGTTACAAGGTTGGAATATCTTTGCATAAATCGACGTACCACGATAAAATACGTCGGAAATAATGGTTTATCTCGGCCGCGTACGAGTAAAAAGCAATACGCCGCTGCGCGCGCACGTCAAATTCAGCGGGTAAACGGCGGGAGTAACTATGACTCTCTTAAGGCACGCTGCGGGGCGCGACGCGCCGTGCGCGCGCGCGCGCGCGCGCCCTTCTAACGTCTTTCACGTTCTTTCGCGTTCTTTCGCGTTCATTCGCGTTCATTCGCGTTCATTCGCGTTCATTCGCGTTCATTCGCGTTCATTCGCGTTCATTCGCGTTCATTCGCGTTCATTCGCGTTTTTCCCGCTTCTCGAGAGAGACGAAAACGAGGAGAAAGGTCGCGATAAATGCTCGCTCGCGGCGCTCGCTCGGACCCATCTAGCCCAACCCTAAACCGATCCCGCGCGTTCTAACGAAGTTTTCGATGAAATCGAAGAACGAACGCAAAAGTTATTGGTTTTGGGTTGGGCTATTTTTTTTCGAGCGAGCGGAGCGAGCGAGCAACGCGTAAGAGCGTATCGTTGCATCGGATGGACTTTGAAACATCCGCCTCTGTTCGAACGTTCGAGTAGAAATAACTCGCTGAATAGCGTTATAATGTATCGAAATTTTGCGTGAAATCGCTATGTTACGACGTAATCTGGTCGAAAGTAACGATTTTACTTTATTTTTTTGAAAAATTTCGTCCGCCGGACCAAAATGGCCGAGAGGTTGGAACTTGGAATTTTGTCGCCCCGCTACGAAGAGGCCGGATGTTCCCATCGAATTGACCCGCTAAAAATCGTTACAAGGTTGGAATATCTTTGCATAAATCGACGTACCACGATAAAATACGTCGGAAATAATGGTTTATCTCGGCCGCGTACAAGTAAAAAGCAATACGCCGCTGCGCGCGCACGTCAAATTCAGCGGGTAAACGGCGGGAGTAACTATGACTCTCTTAAGGCACGCTGCGGGGCGCGACGCGCCGTGCGCGCGCGCGCGCGCGCCCTTCTAACGTCTTTCACGTTCTTTCGCGTTCTTTCGCGTTCATTCGCGTTCATTCGCGTTCATTCGCGTTCATTCGCGTTCATTCGCGTTCATTCGCGTTCATTCGCGTTCATTCGCGTTTTTCCCGCTTCGCGAGAGAGACGAAAACGAGGAGAAAGGTCGCGATAAATGCTCGCTCGCGGCGCTCGCTCGGACCCATCTAGCCCAACCCTAAACCGATCCCGCGCGTTCTAACGAAGTTTTCGATGAAATCGAAGAACGAACGCAAAAGTTATTGGTTTTGGGTTGGGCTATTTTTTTTCGAGCGAGCGGAGCGAGCGAGCAACGCGTAAGAGCGTATCGTTGCATCGGATGGACTTTGAAACATCCGCCTCTGTTCGAACGTTCGAGTAGAAATAACTCGCTGAATAGCGTTATAATGTATCGAAATTTTGCGTGAAATCGCTATGTTACGACGTAATCTGGTCGAAAGTAACGATTTCACTTTATTTTTTTGAAAAATTTCGTCCGCCGGACCAAAATGGCCGAGAGGTTGGAACTTGGAATTTTGTCGCCCCGCTACGAAGAGGCCGGATGTTCCCATCGAATTGACCCGCTAAAAATCGTTACAAGGTTGGAATATCTTTGCATAAATCGACGTACCACGATAAAATACGTCGGAAATAATGGTTTATCTCGGCCGCGTACAAGTAAAAAGCAATACGCCGCTGCGCGCGCACGTCAAATTCAGCGGGTAAACGGCGGGAGTAACTATGACTCTCTTAAGGCACGCTGCGGGGCGCGACGCGCCGTGCGCGCGCGCGCGCGCGCCCTTCTAACGTCTTTCACGTTCTTTCGCGTTCTTTCGCGTTCATTCGCGTTCATTCGCGTTCATTCGCGTTCATTCGCGTTCATTCGCGTTCATTCGCGTTCATTCGCGTTCATTCGCGTTTTTCCCGCTTCTCGAGAGAGACGAAAACGAGGAGAAAGGTCGCGATAAATGCTCGCTCGCGGCGCTCGCTCGGACCCATCTAGCCCAACCCTAAACCGATCCCGCGCGTTCTAACGAAGTTTTCGATGAAATCGAAGAACGAACGCAAAAGTTATTGGTTTTGGGTTGGGCTATTTTTTTTCGAGCGAGCGGAGCGAGCGAGCAACGCGTAAGAGCGTATCGTTGCATCGGATGGACTTTGAAACATCCGCCTCTGTTCGAACGTTCGAGTAGAAATAACTCGCTGAATAGCGTTATAATGTATCGAAATTTTGCGTGAAATCGCTATGTTACGACGTAATCTGGTCGAAAGTAACGATTTCACTTTATTTTTTTGAAAAATTTCGTCCGCCGGACCAAAATGGCCGAGAGGTTGGAACTTGGAATTTTGTCGCCCCGCTACGAAGAGGCCGGATGTTCCCATCGAATTGACCCGCTAAAAATCGTTACAAGGTTGGAATATCTTTGCATAAATCGACGTACCACGATAAAATACGTCGGAAATAATGGTTTATCTCGGCCGCGTACAAGTAAAAAGCAATACGCCGCTGCGCGCGCACGTCAAATTCAGCGGGTAAACGGCGGGAGTAACTATGACTCTCTTAAGGCACGCTGCGGGGCGCGACGCGCCGTGCGCGCGCGCGCGCGCGCCCTTCTAACGTCTTTCACGTTCTTTCGCGTTCTTTCGCGTTCATTCGCGTTCATTCGCGTTCATTCGCGTTCATTCGCATTCATTCGCGTTCATTCGCGTTCATTCGCGTTCATTCGCGTTCATTCGCGTTTTTCCCGCTTCTCGAGAGAGACGAAAACGAGGAGAAAGGTCGCGATAAATGCTCGCTCGCGGCGCTCGCTCGGACCCATCTAGCCCAACCCTAAACCGATCCCGCGCGTTCTAACGAAGTTTTCGATGAAATCGAAGAACGAACGCAAAAGTTATTGGTTTTGGGTTGGGCTATTTTTTTTCGAGCGAGCGGAGCGAGCGAGCAACGCGTAAGAGCGTATCGTTGCATCGGATGGACTTTGAAACATCCGCCTCTGTTCGAACGTTCGAGTAGAAATAACTCGCTGAATAGCGTTATAATGTATCGAAATTTTGCGTGAAATCGCTATGTTACGACGTAATCTGGTCGAAAGTAACGATTTCACTTTATTTTTTTGAAAA